>NW_022156722.1:563487-578800 GCF_004355905.1 Pyricularia grisea | reverse complement strand
TTTTTTTTTTTTTTTTTTTTTTTTGCAACGAAAAGATGCCGAGTTGTGCAAAAAACAAATCCTTTCCCCATGTGGTTCGAAGGAAAAAACCTCCGCAAGGAAGCCCGTGGATTGCCAGGGCATAGAGGTGGGGCCGCTTACTTTCTTGTACCACGTTTTTATGCACGACCTAAAGAGTGGGAAAAACTCTGTGTGGTAGAGTAAAAAAATAAAATAAAAACAAAACTAAAATGGGAGGCGGCCCCTAATATTGGAAATGGTTGGAATACGACTTAAAGCAAATTGTGTCGAAATTATGTTCTCTGGCCCCCTTTTGACCGACCAGGTCACTGCCAACTTTTACCATGTGTTGCTCTTCCATGGTTATGGGCATTAAAATCTGCTGATGCGTGTCTTCGGTAAATCGTTTCGGTGCAAATTGCAAATACGAAGAAAGGTAGAGAATGAGATTCAAAGAAAAGAACAGAAAAGAAAAAAAAAAACGAAGATATCATAAAAAAGCCGGCACAATTAAATTATGACGACATTTTCCCAAGTACACTCCCGCATATACATCATCTATGCCGTAGACTAGCATGGTCGGGACGGGTTGAACAAATACTTTTTCGAAAATCGCCCAAGAAAAGAAAAGGGGGCTCGAGCGCCTGCATGCATAAAAATCTGCATGTAGGGCCAACCAAGGGTGGACTTTTATCACCCGCATCGCTGGCGCCCCCCAACGTTATGTGCTTTTGTCACTATGCGCGGCCCAGGGTATGCGATGGATGTACAATACGGTACACGTACAAGTCGGCGGGTCTTGTGAATCAGTGCACCGAAAGGCCGAGACGCCGTTTACGTGGTAAAGGCGATAATAGATTAACTGTACCGTACTACTACACATACCGGTAAGCCGTACGATGGTATATCGGACAGACGTGCGAGTGGACGAGCAACAAACGCACGCTATGGTACTTAAGCCTTATCAGAATTCCAGCTAACGGAACATGATCGAGATATGATTGCAGACAGGTAGGTACGTACCGTAAAAATTTCAACTAACCCAGGAACAACGCGGAGATGGAAAACGTTGCCAAGTTTCGCTAGGGTCGATCATTAGCTCACGCAAATACAAAGACACCCCCGAAGCGACCAAGGTGAGCCGAATAAAATCTTCCACGCTAGCACTAAAGCACTGACGTGGTGGTAGCTGAGAACTACATAAAGCTACGAACCGTAAGGGCTTTTCTTCGCTGTACTTTACCGCGTTGGGAAGTTTATCGTGGTCGCTGGGGATATGCCTTGACGCAATGTCAACGCTTTAGATCGATCACCAACAAACAGCGGGTTGTGGGTAAAAATAAGCTTGAGACAAGTAAATGCATATATCAAGCAGTAGAGTGGCTTGCGGGGCCTGCTTGCTACAAAATGCATTCCATTCAATTCCAATCAATTACGAGATGATATCGTAGCAAGACATGGCCCGTTAAAAAGCATATGTAATCAGGTTAAAAATCAATCCTTGCTTGTAGTCAGCAGCAAATCGACGATTGACCTAGCCAGAGCGGCCCCTATGGTACATCGTATCGTACATCAGGCATGTAACTTACAATACCATGTGCTGAGTGAGTTCTCGGTACTGCGTGTCCGGTGCGTACTGCTTGTCAATTCTAGCTACCGAGCTTTGGGGCGCACGGACATATAAAGTCGCCACAGGATGCACCTGACAGCATCTTGTCGAATAGTATTGTTGTTACTGTTGCAGTACGAAGGAGAGGACAGCTACGCAGCCCGCCGAAAAGGTACCCGAGGCAGCATGGGAAGTGGGCTCAGCGCAAACGACAGTAACTTGGGACCGACGCCGTGCTCATAGTTCCTTTTTTATCAACTTCACCGGTGGTTTTGATGTTCCAGATCAATTTGCTAAATGGACCACCACGCGCAACGCATTCACCTGAATCATTCCGCATGCGATCTGTCAGTTTTCCTCGCGCCTCTTCGAGTACGTGCGTCGTAGATTTGTTATCAACCAACCAAACTGCTAAAAGTTGAGATGGGAAGGGAGAGAAGGGATGAAGGATATTTAAAAAGTAGAAAGTAAAAGAAGCAAACTAAATTGATGGTTCTTTTCTGTATGTGATGTTGCCGCCGTACACCATGCCGTCTTGGCCATGTCGACCCTTTTGACAGGCTCATCGTCCGGAGACCTCCGCCAAACCCAATGTCTGGTTGGAGCAGCGTTACACTTACCAAGAAATAAATCGCAACAAGGACATGGCTTCTTCTGAATGCAGGGATCACAAGATCACAGGGATCTGTCTCCAAGGGGGGTTCCGGACCAAAATTGTGTGGTATTCCCCATCGCTGGCCCTCCCGGTTTATTGGGGCTCGCCCACAGTGGCTCAACCAGCAAACTGGGGTGGGTGCGAAAAGTAGTCTTGGTAGCCCAGCCCAACTAATAATTTGGTACTGTGATTTTTGCGCTACGCTAGCGCTTTGTAGTGTGGCGTTTGGGGTACGTGTCTGGATACAGCATGGAACAGTCAACCCTCGCCGGAGGCGCAGAGGTTGTGTTCCGACTGGACAAGTGAGCGGAGGGAGCTCTGGGTTGAAGATTTTTCTGCTTTATTCTGTTTTTACCCTTCTCTTGCTCATCTGTGATTCAAAGATTCGCCCTTTCCTTTTCTAACAGTGCAAATGAAAAGAAACCAAAGACCCATACCTTCCTTTTCCATCTGATGAAAAAAAAAGAAGACTATTCTACTTCTAGATAGAGCGGCCAACCCAAATGTAGGATAGCGTCTCGAATTCTTTGGGTACCCGGCCCTCAAGTACCTCATGGTGCCTGAAGAGAGCCAAGGCACCTACGAAAATGTACCTCATTACTACGTTTAGAATAGTCTCAACCTTTAAACCTGGGCAAGCTTGTTGTCAACGCAAAACGAACAAAACCCGCCAGTGACCGTTGCGCCGTTGCTGGGTGCACTGGCCTGAAACTTCGGCAACGGGTTCTACTGTTAACGGGCTGAACCAACACAACCGTTGCGTGCTAGTTGTAGTAACCCCAAAATATCTAGCTCAGGTACTGTAATAAGGTATGGTACTACGCTACGTACCCATTTCAAGGTCCCTGATCTTGCCGAGCTATCCATAGAAAGCCACCAAAATGTTGGAGCAGGATCCTCATGTTATTGCGCAACAGCAGGTAGAGTAGTAAGGTACCACTTTGAGGATTACATGTACACACACACTATTGTACTATAGGTACCTAGGTACCTACAGTAGATACGGTTCCAACTCTTTTTCTGTCGTCGTCTCCACCCTAAGAACGACGTAACAGTACCGGTGCAGGCTTTGTCCAGTCCCTGGACTCTTTTTCCACCCTAAAATAAGGTACCCAGAAATCAGCCCCGCTCATGATTTCGCCCTTTCCGTCTCTCCTGCCTGTTGCTTGTAGGTGCGAGCAGACCAGACCGACCTTTTTAATCATTTCATTTTAATCCCATGGGAGCGTGGACAGCCCATGCAACGTTTATGCCTCTCAGGAGCTACGCGCCAACTTCCGAGTGGTGGTCTCGTCCCGTCTTCCAGTAGACCGACCAACCTGTTGTCATAACTTTCTTTCTCCTTCTCTTTCTTGCATGTCGTGCTGTTTTTATCCTCTTCCTCTTTCATTTTTAGCAAAACCCTGATCCCTTCTCGATTGGACTCTCACTATCCCATCTCTTTTGCGTCCGGGTTGATTCGTTGAAACTTCGCAGCCATCATCCTCGTTCGCCAGTCAAGCCAGACCCTGGACCGTGAGACTTTGAATAAATCGACACGGTTACCCACACTCACGCGAGACGCCGTTTTTTCTGCACAAAGTCTCAGTCAATTGCATATGGCACGCAGGCATCCACGTACTCGGAATCTGTCAACGAAAACAAAACCAGACACTCAACGTGTACCGGTCAGAGTCAGAATAAGGGATTTGGTTGGCAGACTGGGACATACGACTCTCGCAGCTACATAATCCACCATAATTCTCGCAATCTAGAACAAGTACACAGTATTTCTACTCATCGATCGAGTTTCTGTTGCCGCCACTCACATAACACGGCGCAACGCACCGAACCGCATGCCCACACGCGCGTCAACTACCGCGCCCACGAACACGCACATACACACACACACACACACTACCCCCCACGCCGCATTGAG
This sequence comes from Pyricularia grisea, assembly GCF_004355905.1. Classification (NCBI taxonomy): domain Eukaryota; kingdom Fungi; phylum Ascomycota; class Sordariomycetes; order Magnaporthales; family Pyriculariaceae; genus Pyricularia; species Pyricularia grisea. The sequence continues at coordinate 574,618 of NW_022156722.1, read as the reverse complement.
AGGTAAGTACGGGAGAAAAAAGAGCCCCCAGAGAAACAAAACTCTCCTTCTTTTGTCTCTCGATACTACCTGATCTATCCCCATTTCCCTCCAACTTTTTTACTCAAAAACCGTTTATCTGCATTGTTACTACAACGTCCCTGAAACGAGCCCCTCCATGGCTTGACTGGGAGCCTTGTGTCACTCCCGTCTTTCCCACCGGTTTCCCTGCGAAGAATCAACCACACGACAGGGGTCCACAAAGTACCTTGTCCAAGTCAGTCTTTCTCTTCTGCACACAACAGAGCAACAGACTCATACACTGCATGCATCCTTGCTGCTGCGCACATGCCCCTCTAGCTGCCTTCCTTTACCCTACCCCCCCTTGCTTCCAAAGTTCAAGCCACTTACCCACCCCCTTGGTTTGATTTTCCATGGCACTTTTACTATATACCTCTGGCATATCGTCACCTGGTCTTCCCTGTCTTGTTCCTTGCCTAGATGATGCACGAATTGAAGCCGCACTTCTCGTCCTGACCATCTCGATTTATCCTAGCAGACCCCCAGTAAGATTCAGACTCGTTCTCGACACGACAGCAAAACAGTAACGATTTAATTGGCAATTCTTGGAGCATCCGATCTTTGGGTTTACTATTACGCCTCTAAAGCCGACGACACTACTTTCTACCCCATCCAACCCTCGCGCGCACGACTTGAAGGTCGTCCGGAAGCTCGCTTCCCGTCGCCTAGTTCCTTTATCTGCCGCCAGGTCAAGCGAGGAGTTGCCTGCTCCTAATGTTTGCTCGGTCCAAGAGCAAATTCCACGGCTTCGGCGCAGACAAGCGCCAGCAAGAGTCAGGATTCTTGGGTTCGGACTCGAGATCTAGGACAACCTCTGAGCGACCTTACACGGCAACATCATACAACGCTCCATCTTTGGACGCTCCGTCATACACCCCTTCGTTTCCTGAAAAGAGTAGGTTCTAAGTTTCCGCCACCTACCGTGGTTCCTGCCCTTCAGTTCCTTGGTCTATTGTCAGCTCTGGTCTAGTCCTATCTAGCCCACTGAATGACCATCGAGCGCATCCCGCCATTTTTGCATTCCTCCCTACGCTCCCAGGTCTTCTGCGCCGCATTGTCACCCCAAGGTCCATGGCGCACAGATAGCTGACTTGACGGCGCTCGTTTCGCCACTTTAAAATTCAGACAGCTCTATATCAAGTGGTACAATCAAGCCACCTCAGTCTCATCGTTCGTCGACGTCAGTTTCCTCCAACCACTCTGTTGACAGCTACGGAAGATCAGTCGCACCCGCCATGAGTTCAGAACGGGCGCGCACGCGCAGGGAGCGCACGTTTGTGGGCTCCGAGTGTGCCGTCTGTGAGGAGCCATTAGAACACACTCTCCGGGGAGAGAGGATACTTCAGTTCTCCTGCGGCCATGTGTCCCACGAGGCCTGCTTTTACGAGTACATTAAGGAGATAGAGTCTCAGTATTGCCCATCATGCAATGCGCCTTTGCATTTGGACACAAGTCGGGGTGGAAACGTACTCGATATAGGTAGGATCTCAGCAAAACTATAGCGATGTTGTCGCAGCCCGCTGACACCCATATTCTTGCCCTTCCAGAAAAAATCAGCAACCTCGTCAGGTCAGTGAACTCAGATTCGAGGTCAATTGGAACACCAACACCTACTCCTCAACAATGGGATGATCATGGAATGCGTCCTCAAAGCCGGGGTTCGAATGCACGTTCTGGTTCTGGAGTCGGCTTAAGCCATCCCAGCAGCCACAGTGCCAGGGACAACGCCATGCCGCGGAGCAACCGAGACACACGGGATAGCGGTCACAGCAATCCTCATTCGGAACGATATATGAGACATGGGCGTAGTGACAGCGAAGCGACGGGAGTGGCGTCTTCGACAGGTTACCCTGAGACAACACAGAGCGGAGGGCCCAGGCGTGCCCACGACTATGACCTACAAGCCATGGAGACGTCGCTCGCCAGCCCCCGGAGCATTGCGCGAAATCCGATCCCTCTCCCGACCGTGACCGTTCGCTCAGAGTTCCCCACCATCAACAGATCTCGACAACAGCAAACCCTGACATGTCTTATCACCATCGAGGTACCCGACTGCAAATGGCGACCGGACCCCGAGGACCTGCCAATGGGAAATATTCACTCCCCACAACAAATGCACCACCAGGTCCCTCAACAGGTCCCATCCCGGATAGACGCTCGCGTCGCCGATGACCCCTATGGTCCGACATCACCTACGCAGTCGGTGCCCCGCTTCTTCCCCTATGAGTCGCGTGAGGTCCTCGAGGAAATGACGGAAAATTTGAGAAACAGGGTGGACAACTGGCACGGCCTGGATTTCAGCAGATTCGGCAAGCTTCGCCTGTATGGCACGCTGAGGGTGGGCAAGGACAGAATATCGTGGCAGGAGCTTGAGTGCTACCTCTTCGCCGAGATGCTCATTTGCGTCAAGGAGAAGAAGACACCGGCTGGAGCCCAGCAATGGGACGAAAATGGTTTGCCTCGCAAGCCGCGATGCACCCTCAAGGGTTCCATTCTCATCAAGAAGCATTTGAATGAGGTTTCTGAAACAGGAAGTATCGACGAGAATGTGCTCACCCTCAACCTTTCGGTGGCAGAGCTGTCCCAATTCCACCTGAGGTTCCAAAATCGCAACCAGCTTAAACTGTGGCAGCAGGCTCTCATGGATCTGAATGCTGTTGAAACTTCACCAGTACGAAGCCCAGACTATGAGCGTGGCGAATTCTCCGAGGCCGAAGAGGAGGAGTGGCAACGCAGCCAACAACAAGGACAGAGAACGTCGTCCCTTGCCTCTTCAACGTGGAACGGACCGAAATCTACGACGACAGCCCCGACCGAGTACACCAGCGTTGCAAAGAGCCCGCTGTTCCCTCCTGTACATGTCCCAATCGACGTCGTGGTTGTGGTTCCTATATCGAGCTCCATGCAGGGAGTCAAAATCAACTTGGTCCGAGATGCCCTCAGGTTCATGGTTCATCAGCTTGGCGACCGTGACAGGATGGGTCTCGTGACCTTTGGATCCGGTGGAGGTGGTGTACCAATCGTGGGCATGACGACTAAGTCATGGCACGGCTGGGGAGGTGTCCTGAACTCTATCAAGCCAGTGGGACAAAAGAGCCACCGGGCAGATGTTGTCGAGGGTGCCAATGTTGCCATGGACCTACTGATGCAGAGGAAGTACAACAACCCAATCGCTACCATCATGCTCATCAGTGATGCTTCAACCTCGGATGCCGATAGCGTGGACTTTGTCGTGTCAAGAGCAGAGGCAGCCAAGTAAGTCAATTTCTGCGTACGACTTTTAAGAAGCCCATCATACTGACAACACTCACTGTAGGATCTCGATCCACTCATTTGGCCTCGGAATGACGCACAAACCCGACACCATGATTGAGCTTTCGACCAGGACAAAGGCATCATACACCTATGTCAAGGATTGGATGATGTTGAGGGAATGCCTTGCTGGCTGCCTTGGCTCTGCCCAAACCTTGTCTCATCAGAACGTGAAACTAAAGTTGAAGTTGCCTGAAGGATCCCCAGCCAAGTTCCACAAGATTAGCGGTGCGCTCCAAATAACCAAACGCGCAACGGGGCGGGACGCCGAGGCTTCCCTGGGAGACCTACGGTTTGGCGACAAGAGGGACATACTTGTGCAACTGGTGATCCTTCCAGATACTGCCTCGGAAGATCAGCTACCACAAGATCCATGGGAGACCATCGTGTCTGGCCTCGAAGCTCTGGGTGGACCTATGGACCCTGAAGAGCAGCGCGCGGTCTCTGTCGAGGAAGTCCCGCTTATCCAGGCGGATCTTACCTGGGGCGACATACTCCGTGACGGCACCTTGATGCACATGCCTCGTCCGTCACTCCTCGCAATCACAATGCTGCCTGCGACAAACCACCAAAAGTCCAAGTCGTGGCAGAACACCCCTCCGATCCCGCCTCACCCGCATATCGTGCAGCGACGGATGGAGCTGTTGACATCCGACATGCTGACAAGGGCATTGACTCTTGTGTCAAGAGGCCAGCACGACCGTGCCCACACACTTCTAAACGAGACACGTTCAATTCTCAAAGGGTTGGGCAAGGGAGGTCTACCCCCCGTCCCGCCGGCTGCATCCAACAGGTCGCAACCGTCGACGCCTCACCCGAACAATGAAGGATCCCCCACTTCGCTGACTCCAGAACGCAAACATTCTCCATCGCCCACGGCATCAGCAACGTCTTCGCATCACCCGCCACATCTCCAAGGAATGATGCGCAGACCTTCGACGGACGCGCTCAGCGTACTGCACGGCGGGCCGGGCTCAAGCGGCATCGACGTACAGACCGTGTCGGCACTGGACGCGGAGCTCATGTCGGCGCTCGAATGGATCGGCCACCCCGCCGTCTTTGGGCGCGACAGCCGCAAGGCTGTGTTGCAAGCCATAGGGGTGATTAGCTCCCAGCGCGCCTTTACGTTCCGCACGCCGATCGAGGCTTTGTGGGCCGGAAGGATCTCGGGCGTCAGGAAACTGACCGAGCACTCGCGTGAGTGGAGAGAAGAGGGTGGTGGCGAGGGTGGCATCATGGAGGAATCCTGAGCCATCGGGAGATGATGGTGAAACCCCATTCATTTTCCGCGTCATATATATCCCATTTTATCCCATTTTATTCACATACAAACCACTCTGGTGGACCCAAGCTTCTTTTTACGACCTCTTTTGAGTCGATCTTCTTTAAAAACCTTTATGTCGTATGATATCCCAAACTTCATAGCTTGTTCTTTTGTATTTCTCTCTTCTTCTTTTTGGCTACCTTTATCAGGATTTGGATGCTACATGTATGGACTTTCTTTTTTCAAACTTCGCTTTGGATACCACTTTGGCTTTCCTCGCGTATATTTTTCTTTTGTTTTTTTATTTATATACCATCCGGTTGAGCATGGCTGTCTCGGGAATTGATTTTTTTTTTCTAGAGAGGATTGATCTCTCTGTATATTCGCCGGAGATCCTACTCAAAAAGTGTTAAGGGGGTTTTATGTGAGCCATTATCTAGCGACAAGCCGGACTTGATGAAGGCTTATGTCCAGGACGAAGTGACAAGGAGGGTGGGGATCATGTATATATATCGACTAACGATGTTCATACGGCCGTCATTATTCTGCATCGTGGCATGATATTGATATCTTGTTTATACTGTTTGGAGGTGACAGAACATTCAATGACAAGTTTTCGTCTTTTTGCGACCATGTGACTACAACCTATAATTTTAGGTGTAATCGAATACGACGCGGAAGGGAAAGGATTACATGCCTTTTTCTCATCAAAAGGGCCGGTTACTCTAGCTCTAGGCTGGTCGATACACACTAGCTATACCATGTGAACTAGTGACCCGAAAAATCGCGGACTTTTCTCCCAGAAAGGTTGGTTGGGTGGTTGGGTGGCAATTCGGGTCTCTTATCTTATTTTATCAGATCATCCATCGCCAGCCAATAAGGGGCTAGACATCGGCTCAATCGGTTGCTGATGTGGGGTACTGAAGTGTGCTAGTACAATTTGTAATAACTTAGTGCAACGTAGTAGAACTCTGATCATGGCACCAAGAAGGCATCGGTTTCTTCCGCACCTAAAGATTCTGGCCGCTTTCTATAGCTTCGTCAAGGTGTGGGAGAGGGAGCTGCGGTGGGATGCAAGTGACCTGAGTTTTTAAGGGTAGTATTTCATAGGGTCACGCTGAGCAGATTGAGAAAGAAAAAAAAAAAAAGAAAAAAAAGAAAGAAAAAAAGAAATTAAGGTTGTGATGAAAAAATTGCTGGGATCTTGACTCCTTCCTCGCAGTAACCTAGGAGGCTAAGGTAAATAGTAGGCATTTACCGTAGTATACGAACACATAGGTATCCATATATACTAACCGAACGTGGAGAGCTACCCTTCACATTCGGGTTAAAAGCTCCAAAAAAATTCTCGTCTTTCCTCGCCACAGCATTGGCCAAGGCGCACAGTTTTCGGCAGGGAATCACCGCACGCGCTGCTGACAAGAAAAAAAAAAAAAAAAAAAAAAAGTGGCCATCGCCACATAGCTTCCATCTTGTCGGGCCTCCAAACCTGGTCACCCCGACCCTTTTTCAACCCCAAAAAAGTCAACCCAGCCTGGCCTGGGGAGCTTACAGCATGCATGCACTTCCCCATATAGCCTAGGCCATCTGGGTACAGTCGATCCTTCTAGTTCTGTTTTACCTCGTGTAGGTAGTACGGGAGGCGGGGCTGGCCTGATGATTGGCTCCGTTAGGTGGGAATCAAAAAAAATTATCAGATGGGGATGATGATATGACCTTGACCGAAAGTTCATCCTGGAAGAGATAAAATGTTGGACGGACTGCTGCTTGATGGGATAGGCTTTTTTTTCTTTTACATTTTTTTTTCCTTGGTGGTTTGCTCACCATCTTAGTTCATCGACACGCACACTACTAGAACTACCTTAGTGCTCAGTTTCTAGTTTTTGTTTCTTTTAAGCTTTTCGCAACAGGAACAGGAGCTTGATTTGTGTCATTTTTTCCCTGCAGGATTTAGTTCCTTGGAACTTTCTTTTGCTCTTTCTACCCTCTGTACATTTTTTGTGCATGTTATCATCCGTCCATACCTTCCTGAAGTGTCAAATGTCATCTTGAAGATATCAGACGAGACGCGCGACGATCCATCGCGCCTACCTATTTATATACAGGCAAATATTTACATCGCGGGTCTATTCTCTGCTTTGTTTTTGTTGCATCCAAACGACAACCAGCTGCAACCTTGGTCACCTATTTGAGAAAAGGAGGGGAAACCACATATTGATATATACATCATTTCCCAACTCGGCTCGTCCCCGGCCTCCCCCGGGGAGCGTGTCTAAAACATGTCGACCATTAACGAAAGCCCTCCTCCGACATACAATAAGGCAGCGCCGCAGCACACGGCGACAGAAGATCCTCACATTCAGTCGGACGAGGAGTCGACAGACAACAACAAGCAAGATGGAGTTAGAGCGATGGAGGCCGTGTCCTTGACATGGTCGAAATGGGGTCTCATAATCGCATATCTTGGGTGAGTGTTTTTGTTTGCTGGCGACCAAGATAATTTTTTTTTTTTAAAAAAAAAGGAAAAAGAAAAAAAAACCACGCGGCCCGCTAACATGAGTCCAACAATGATAGCATCTTTTTGATGGCTTGCTCGACTTCCCTGGAGGGGCAAACCACATATGCTCTCAGTGCCTTTGCTACCAGCTCGTTCCAATCACACTCGCTACTGTCAACCGTCACTGTCGTTCAGAGTGTGGTCCTGGGTAAGTCCCTTCATTTTTCCCCAATGGGTGTATGAGTGACGTGACGTGACATTAAAGCCCTGCTAACACACGGGGGAAAAAATAGCTGTCATGAAGCCCATCATGTCCAAGCTCAGCGACGTCACGGGCCGTCTCGAGGCCTTTACCCTGTCTATCGTGCTGTTCGTACTCGGATTTATCCAGCAGGCGGCGTCGACCAATATCGACTCGTATGCCTCCGCGCAGATCTTCTATTCGGCCGGCAGCACGGGTGTCCAGATTCTGCAGCAGATCTTCATCGCTGACACGAGCAATCTGGTGTGGCGTGCCCTATTCTCTTCGCTCCCTGATACTCCTTTCCTAGTAACGGTCTGGGTCGGACCTGAAATCTCGGCGGGCATCATTGCCCGGGGGAACTGGCGTTGGGGATATGCCATGTGGGCTATCATCCTGCCCGTGGCTTTCTTACCCTTTGCCATTAGCCTGTTTCTCAACCAGCGCAAGGCCAAGAAGCTGGGCTTGCTATACAACCGTCGGAACTGGATCTCAGCGATTAGAAGCCAGGGGCTTACCACAACTGCCATCAAAGTGGTCCAGTCGGTTGACCTCTTTGGTGTCCTGTTGTTGAGTGCCGGCTTCGCGTTGCTCCTGATCCCGCTGACCATTGCTACGCGCCAAACGGGCGGCTGGAGCAACGGGTCCATAATTGCTATGCTCGTTATGGGTCCCATTTGCTTGATTGCCTTTGGTTTCTGGGAATGCGCCTCGGTCAGGCTCAACCCTCACCCACTGATTCCGCTCTATCTCTTCAAGAGCAAAACATTTTGTGCCGGCTGTGGTATCGCCTTCTTCTACTTTATGGTGTTCTACATGTCGGTCTACCCCTACTACTACTCTTACCTACTTGTGGTACACCGTATCGACGTAGCCACGGCTGGGCGTATCACGCAGACCTTCTCATTCGCTAGCACAGTTATGAGTGTGCTGGTCAGCTTAGCTATCAAGTACACCAAGCACTACAAGTACTTCATCACGGCTGGTAGCGTGCTGTACCTACTCGGCATTGCGCTCATGATTAACTACCGCAGCGAAGACGCCGGTTTGCCAGCCTTGGTCGGCACCCAGGTCTGCATAGGCATTGGTGGTGGAATGCTCAACGTGCCAGCGCAGCTTGGAGTCCAGGCCACATCCAAGCATCAGAACGTGGCTATCGCCACGGCCGTGTGGCTCACGGTGCTGGAGCTGGGCGGCGCTATCGGTAGCGCTATCTCAGGCGCCATATGGACAAAGGTCGTGCCCGCAACGTTGACAGAGCTTCTGCCCGAGGCCAGCCGCGCCAACGCCACAGCCATCTTCAATAACATCAACACTGCCCTTGCGCTCGAGTGGGGTAGCCCCGAACGGGTCGCTATCAACTCCGCCTACCAGGCCGGCATGCGCCAGATGCTCATAGTTGCAGTCTGCATGTGCGTGCCTATCGTGCTCCTGTCTCTGCTCATGCGCGACATGAAGTTGGATGAGGTAGACCAGGGCGTCAAGGGATACGTCATTGGCGGTCGGGTAGACGGAGACTCGAAGAAGGACTCCGGTGCTGTGGTTACCCCTAACTCTGGGGCTGCTGCTGAGCAACAGCATCATCAGCAGGAGCATGATCTACTTGTGCAAGAAGCTAGCAAGAGCGATCAGGTTGCCGCCAGGAGTACCGCTGCTAGTCCTGAGATTAAAGGTTAGATCCTAACTGCTCAGGATGTTGTTGTGTGATAGGATTCTTGGGTGCTTTATACAAGGTCTAAAAGTCGCCTCGCCGCATCTCTACCTAGAACTTCATTCTGGATATATTGTTTTGGATGTTTCGTATACCCCCTCTCAACGCTGATGATAAGCTGCCCTGTAGGGCCTTTTCTGAATATATAATTACTAGTCAGCCATTGGACGTCGTCTTTGATATGTTATGACAACGGCAAGGAACCCACAAGCTGTTGGACTATCTGAGCAGAAGAATCAGACGGTTCAGCTCGCCTTTGGACGTTATTGTTATCTCCAATCCAGTCCATAAATGGACCGATATTTTGGTCTCATGTAGTAGCAGTTTAATAATGCCCTGGCATCTTTGGGATCGCCGCCTCACCCGCTCCTTTCCCGCTTCCGACTCCCTGGACAGCTCAACGTGCTGACATGGCCCGTTGAACAACAGCAGGTAGCAGACGTAGCAGCCTTCGGGAAGAATCTATGCGGGAACATCAGACTAGCTATTGATTCCGCCAACGGTACGCGAAGTTAGCGAAGGATTCTATCGTCTTCAAGGCAGTGGTATCAGTTGTGCAGGGCGTTACCCTCGCTCGCCCAGTATTTTACTCTCCCCAAGGAGCGCCTATGAAGTACGTTATGAATCACCTGCGATCAGTGTTTGTATCTCTTTTACTGGCTCGTTGTAACCTCGTTGTAAATCTCGATCAGATTTTTAAACTCAGTTTCACCTGTAGAGACAGCTCAAGCCTTGGCTTGTAGTTGTCAGTCCGCTGCTGTGTGGGCAATGAATGGCCGCACAGAAAGTCTGCGCCCACCCGAAACTTATCAAGATCCGTGATACAAAGGCTGAAGGCAACTGTTGAGGGATTTCGTGAACCCCCCTTTTTTTTTCTCCCTGCTGAGCATGTATGATCGGGGGCATGTTCCCAAGTCTTGTGAGAGACTAATCTACCGTCTCTTACAGGGCTGCCTACACTACATTGGTGGATTTGAAAGATCGAGCGAAACTGCGCAGCCCTGTTTGATGTACGGAGGTGTAGGCCAGATTGGTCTTGAACACCGGGAGAAAAACAAAAGAAAACAGTTGCAAGAGCAAATGGTGTGAATAGGGGGCTTGGTGGGGGGGTAGAGAGAGAGAGAGAGATAGACGGAAGAGCTACAGCTGTGTGAGGGACTTTCCCAGCCCTTGGAGCTCACAGATGGATTGAGTGGATTTGTTTGAATCCAACCTCGCAAGGGTTTCCAGAAAGATGAGATTTGATTGATTTGTCAGAGAGGAAAAATAAAATAAAAAAAGTAGTGTGGGAACTCGTCAAGGTTCTTCCTTGCTGATGAATATCAAGACTGACGACCTACTAGAACTAGTAACCAGTTTCCTGGGCCTAGCCAACTTAAACCTGTCTATAGCCTATCATTCTTTTCTTGGTCCTGGTCTTGCGTCTCGGTGTACACTCGTCCCGGGTTAGCTGCAAAGGCCAGATGATATCACTCATCCCCCCTCCATGAGCGTCCCAAAGAAAACAAACACGCTGCCAGGGATGAGATGTGTAAAGTTGAGGGAGAGTCTCTAGTCCAAAGCTCGGGTTGCAACTCTGCCGCTGGTGTGATAGGGATACTCGTGTGTCACAGTAATCAAGCTCAAGCTTGGTAGTGACTTGTACCAGGCTACAGCACCAGGAACACTTTATCTGTGTTGCCCACCCCATGAGTACCTAATAAAAAGAGGTACTCCAGCGAAGAGAATACCTCGCACTATAAACTAACAGGCTTTGGAGATACATTGGGGCCTTTTTCCATCCACACACCCCCCTCCCCCCCTCTGACAAACACCACAACCAATCTCGGACGAGATCCAGAAAGCCTGTCATGTGAGCAGTCATGACCACCTGCAGGTAAACGGCGCTTGCACAGTTTGCATAAGATACCCGATGGCGGAGGAGTGGTGGGGTGGTGTAAGCAAAGTGTGAGAGAGAGAACGGCTTCTACCCGAACGAACAAAATACCCGATAAGTTCCCCGGATGCTACTTTCTCCTTTTTTTTGGTCCAAAAAAAAAAGAAAAA
>NW_022156722.1:560010-563213 GCF_004355905.1 Pyricularia grisea | reverse complement strand
GGTTTGTTTTTTTTTTTTTTTTTTTTTTTTTTCTCTGTGTCATCATGCTGGAGAAAACCAGGAGCCTGGTAAATATTACCACCAACTAGAAGCTTTCGATGTCGAGAGACAACAGGGGACGGGGTGGGATCATAAAGCGCGAAGAGCTTTCCGGATATATACGAAAATAAGTGGGCAGCAGCGGAACTGCCTTTGCCTTCCCAAAGGCGTCTCTCTCTATCTTGAGCGTATTTGGGGAACCAAGGGGCTGGTTCGGGGGTTTTTTTTTGAGCTGATGAGATCTATCAGTAAATAAAAAAAAAAAGGTCTAGATTGAAATACGTTTCAAAAAAAACCGGCTGGAAACTCTGAGTGGGGGGTCCTTGGGTGCACCACTTCTGGATCTATGATCTGTGACTATCTGAACAAAAAATAGTAGCAAGCGGGTTTTTTTATGGTTCAAGATAGGCAAGGTGAGTGAAGTAGGAAAGCCAAGACGGCGACCCAAGCCCAAAACAGCAGCAACATCCATGTGAACCGAGAGGAGAAAAAAAAGAGGGAAGCCGGTGATTAGTACGATCGTCACACAACACGCTACGCGGTAGTCATCGTTGTGATCGATATTGGATTTGGAGTGGGGAGGAACTTTTTTGTTCTCCCTGGTTAATCTTTTTTTTTTTCTAGATCAATCACAATTCCTCGATTCTTTTTTTGGACAAGGAAAAAAAAGATCAGAAACTGCAACAAAAACCCGGAAACAATAAGCGTCGAGGACCCCTTCCTGCATGACCAACCCACCCTCCCTCCATCTACTCCCCGCGATGAATAGCAAAACCGAGAAAAGAGAAAAGGTTGCGAAGAAATATGGGTTCCGTCTGGCTTCACTTGTTCACCCTTTATGGAATAGGCGGAGAGAGAAATAAAACTTGAGGGAGGGACCCAGGGAAAGGGGCGGCTTGGGATCGGGATAGAACTCGCTTAAATAGGATAAATACCCCGTGTTGCATGCAGACATAAATAAATAAAAAAATAAAAAAATAAAAAAAGAGAGAGAGGTTGCATTGGTCGAGTCAATATTGAAGAGCGCCCTTTTCGTTTTGGGGGTATTTTTTTTCCCTGGTTCCTGGTTTCCAAGTGTTCCAGTTTCTGTTTAGATTGGCGAAAGGCAAAAAGGTAGAGGTTCTTGGCGGAATGGAGTGTTACTAGGGTCTTGGTAACTTCACCAGTGGAAGTTCGCCTAGCGAGTAAGGTGGGAGGTGGGAGTACAGCAAGGTTGTAGCCTGTTTGGATGCTTCGTCGACAACATCGATGCGATGCATCCATCCACCGACCCAAGCCTGGCTGGCTGGCTGACTGGCTGGCTGGATGTCCATGCGAGATGGGTGAATATTACCCTAGACACTGGGATATTGGAACTGTGTGGTGTCGGGATGTGCTCTGTTAGGTAGCAAGCAGGTCTCCACTTTGATAGAACAATTTTATTCTTATTCTTATTCTTCTTCATAAGATGAGACAAGGTTGGGTGGGCATGCCTTCAGAACTCGGGACGAACTGAGCTTTCACCTTGTTATGTATAGGGCAGCAACGGCAGGTTTGTACTCCATAGTTCGAGTATTAGGACCGATTGTCCTCGATCGTCTGTTGCGGACCATTTTCATCCGGTCTCTGGGTTTAGTTTACCTGGCAATGATTTGAGTAGCACCTAAAAAAAAAAAAAAAAAAAAAAAAAAAAAAAAAAAATTGATCGCATGCAGAAGCGCCATGCCGTGTTCTGATGCTAAAAGTATTGGATGAAGATGAAGATGCACTTCCGTGCATATGTGACAATATGTAACAGGCGGTCCCAGAGACATTGGTGGCCAGGTACGGATGCAGAACTTATGAACGAGGGTCGGATTCCCATATTTCAATACAAGGTTAGGTTGGTGAGAAAAATAAAATAAAAAAATATGTCACCGCTGGTCTTCATTAATTGCGAGGCGGCGGCCTGGATAGGAAGGAGATTGAACAAAGTTAAAGACGAATTAATGCCAGCGGCCGAGCTGGATGGCAGCTCTGCCAGCATTAGCCGCAGTTTCAAATCTGACTTGGCCGCAGACAATCGACGAGAATAGCAGACAGCTGAGGACTGGGCAAAGTGTTGGGTTGACGTGGCGTAAGGAGGATAATAGGTAAAACAGAAAGAAGAGCATTGATGGATTTTTTTTTTCTTTGTACGGAGTACATCTTTGTACATTACAGTACATATCTACTGTAAAGCTTTACACTATGCTGAACTTCTTCAGCCACCGACAAGTCCGAATGTCTCGGTGATTTCTTATTCTAAAATTTATTCTTCTCTTCTCCAACCCTTGCAACCCCATTACTACTGTAATTATTGAATAAGCTCTCGTCGAAGTCCAGGTTCGTCGTTTGTGGTACGGATGTGCAGAGTGCATCCGAGTATGGTGTCATCGAAGGGCTACACTCTCCGCTTATCCGCCCGCTCAGATTCGGGTTCGCCCAATGGCGACTGCATCCAGAATCGCGGCCCTCTCGAGCTAGCCTAGGCGAGGTTCCATTGCAGCAATCCCGTTGCCAGCGAAGCAATCAAAAGGGAACAGCGCTAACCCGCGTTCCGACGGCGGCGACCACACCATCAAACCCCGGCCACACCATCCACCTCAGACACCGTCCCTTTACCTTTACCTTATGGATACCTCTTCGTCGCCGATTGTGTTTGATAGGCCAGAAATTACTATGCATTGCTCGGAGGGGAATCAAAGGGGGGAAACAAAGAAGGAAAAAAAGGTTTGGATTGGGGAGATGGAAACTATGACGAGGTAGGTAATGGTAAAACTCCATCTAGCTGGCCCAGGTAACAGAATAAAAAATAAAAATAAAATCATAGGGGGAAAAAAGTCTGGATGCATGACCGTGGGTGGTTGTTGCATTTTGACCCAGAGCAACCAGATATGCAGACAATAGTGAATGAGGAATAAATTAAATGTGGTTGAGATTTACCGTTGGCATCCTCAAACCAATTGCACTCGCAGCTGCATGTGATTGATTGCCTCACCTCAAATCCATGGGAACAAGCGTATGCGTATCCAAAAGAGCCAGGGTTCAAAATGTATGGCCAAGCTGTGATCCGTACAACGGCGCCACGGTCCGAATCTTAGCGATTTTGGGGGACTGTGTTGTGTTATTCTTTTTTTTTTTTTTTTTTTTTTTTTTTTTTTTTT